>NC_056748.1:232698114-232738114 GCF_019279795.1 Protopterus annectens | reverse complement strand
AAGGCGGTCAGTGTAGAGCATCTGCTTTAGGCCTGTGATTCTTTAAGTGAGGTATTTCTGCGGCCTTTCCAGTTGTTGCAGATGTCTTGAGAGGTACATACCAAACGGGGCATTGTATTCTATAATGGGTCTAATGAGGGATGAGTACAGTGGGACAATGACCTCCTTTTTTCTGGATGAAAAGCCCTTAGTGATGAGGTGTGCCACATAGAAGGACTTCCTGACTGTTGTGGCAATGTGGTTATCGAAGATGAGACCACTGTCCACCTGTGTCCATAAGTCTCTTATCACACTTTCAGTGTTTAGTGTACTGCCACCTATGTGGTAATTCACGGGTACACGTTTTTTCCCAAAGGGGATAACTATACATTTCTTGGCATTGAGCTTGAGCCCATGGTTCCAGCACCAAGCATCTGTTTCTGTAAGGCCCTTTTGTAGAGTATCCACATCATTTGGGGATTCAATAATGGCTCCCAGTTTGCAGCCATCTGCAAACTTTGTTAGCCAGAGTCCCTTAGTGTTGGCCTGTACTTCAGAGAAGTAGATGCCAAACAAGAGCGGTCCCAGGACTGAACTCTGAGGTACTCCACTTGTCACTTGTCTGGAGCTGGATTTGGAGTTGGCTACTTTTACAGTGTGGGTTCTGTCAGTAAGCCAGTTAGCAACCCATTGGGTGATGTAGGGATTAATGCCCAGCTTAGTAAATTTATCTATGATTCCAGAGTGGGGGATGGTGTCAAAGGCCTTGGCAAGGTCTAGATAGGCTGTGTGGACCACCTTACCCTTGTCCATGGCTCTAGAGACTGATTTGAAGAAGTCAATCAGGTTCAGGAGACAAGATCGGCCCTTCACAAACCCAAACTGGGTGGGGTCCAGTGTTTGAAGGTTGCCAATGTCTTTGTTTATAAGTTCCATGATAATACGCTCCATGGCCTTGCAGATAAGGCTCATCAGACTGATGGGATGATAGTTTCTGGGATCCAATGTGGATCCCCTCTTGTGGAGTGGGATAACTGTAGCTCTGCGCCACTCTGTGGGCACAAAACCTGAGGTGAGGCTATGATTAAACATGACACTTAGGTGAGGTGCCAGTTCATATTGTAGTTCATGTAGTACACAGCCCAGGATGTCATCTGGTCCCATGGATACTGTATTCTTAACTTTGGAGAGTGCGTTTTCTTTTACCTGTGTGGCCGTTATTACCGGAATTTGGCAATCTTCTGGTAGGGCCATTTAGGGGGTGAGAGGGGGGTGAAGTTGGCACTGAATTGATCTGCCAGGATATTGGCAATATCCTTGGGATCAGTATATTTAATGCCATTCTGTTTTAGCTCAGAGCAGATCTGAGCATTGCCATTTAGATTCTTGACATAGTTATAGAATGCCTTGTGGTTGTCTTTGGAATCTTTGGCAATTTTATTTTCGTAACTAGCTTTGGAGGATTTTATGAGGGATCTCAGTTTCTTACTGAGGCTGGTAAGGGAGTTTTTTGCATCCTGGGATTTTCCACTTTTCTGCAACAGTTTCTTCCTTTTGTTGTAAAGTTTGTTTATGGCAGGGGACCACCAGATTGGCTTCCTTTTTTTGTATGAGAGCATCTTGGTTCTATTTGGGATGGCACGATTCATGCATGAGTGGATGTGCTCGTACAGTGCCTTAGTGTAGGATTCAGCAGTTGAACTTTCAGTTCCCGTGTGCATGGGTGTCATGAAGTTTGTCACTTCTGGCTTGAGTAGCATGACGTTGGCTTTGGAGAAGTTTTTTATGGAGGTTTCCTTACTGGGGGGTGGGGGTAGGATGTGGATGTTAAGGGTGATTAGCTTATGGTCAGACCTGACTAACGAGGGGGTGACCATAGGTGTGGAGCATCGATTTCCCATGTTGGTAATGACTAGGTGTAGGATATTGGAGCCCCTGGTGGGACTATGGATTAGTTGATCCAGGGTGTTGGAATTTATGAATTCCAAGAACCGTTGGGCAAAGGTATTGGTACATGAGTAGTTTTCCCAGTTAATGGCAGGGTAGTTGAAATCACCCAGTGTTAGGGTGTTTAGTTGTATCTTAATATTTTCCAGTATGTTTAGAAAGGTGTAGTGAGAATCTTGGGGTATGTTGGGGGATCTGTAGCAAGCTACAATTTGGATTGCAGTCTTACCTAGTATTAGTTGCACCTTGAGAATTTCAGACGCATTGTGTTCGGCAACTAGCCTGGTGGTGTGAATATCCTTGGTGAATATTGACACTCCTTCACCTTTAGTGTTTCGGTCCTGGTTTGGTGGCCGAAAAGTGTGGTAAGAGTTGTAGACTGGTATTGCAGGGGTGCTCTCTGAAGCCTTGAACCAGGTCTCAGTTACTGCAGAGACATCGATGTTCTCCATATTTAGGAGTGCTTCGAGAAAGTGCATTTTGAGGTTTAGACGTCTAGAATTGAGTAGCATTACCTTCAGATTTTGCATGCTTGTACCTGTTTCAGTGGTGGTTTTGTCCTTTGAACTTTGCCTAAAAAAGGCACTATAGGGGTGGCAAGAGCCTTAGCCAGTAACCTGAATCCCAGGAGCAACAGGTGCAGATCATCTCTGGCAAAGCATCGTGGTCTGTCGATCATGTCGTCCCAGACAGACTGATACTGGATCCCCTTTGAATGACACCAGAAGCTTAGCCAATTGTCAAAGTCAATCATTTTGTCCTTATATTGTGGTATAATTCTGGGCGAAGGCAGGATGCTATTCAGGGCTAGGGTCATACCTGCCTGGGCCACATGATCCGAGAGCTCTTCCATGTCTCTTTTCATGTAGTCCAGGGAGGTACGTCTCAAGTTATTCACTCCAACATAGACAATAACAGAGTCATATTTGTACTTGTTGTGGAGTGACTTGAGTGCATGCGTTATGTGGTGGATCCTGGCACCCAACAGGCAGCTGACTGTAATTTTCTCCTTGTTCAACCTGGTGAGAGGGACATCAGTGTGCCGGACTATAGAGTCACCTATGACTAAAGTGTTAGGTACGTTGTCTTGCCTTAGGGGCTGTTGCTGGGTGGCACACCGGTGTTGTGAACTGTGTGACACTTTGATTGTGATTGGTGTTTGTTTGCGTTTCACCTTCAGAGGTCCTTGTTACTTGAACAGGTTACAGTTAAGGGCCTCTGCATATGTGGATTTTGTGTTGCTGTATGTGGGTGTTGGTGATGTGGATTTAGAAGGGCTATGTGTTGCTTGAGGTGTAGTGTGGGTGTTAACCTTCTCCTCTTGACTGTCTAGCACAATCTTGGGTGGAGAGAGCTTTGCTTCCATTTTGGCTATGTAAGTGCATCTCTCACAGGGTGTAGTGTTGGGTGGTAGGAGGAGAGGGTTGTCTGTGAACATGAGGCAATTACTGCATTGCCCTAGTATGCCCATATTCACCAGGTGGACAGGAGAAATCACCGGAAGCTGACCCTTGGACATGCCTGGTTTGGTGCTTTTTTTTTTTTTTTGTAAAGTACAGGAGCTGTTTTCCCTTACCTTAGCAAGGTACTTTGCAGTTACAGGCTGTTTAGTGCCTGGTATTAATTTCTCCTTATTAACAAGGAGAGTTGAGTGCTTGTATCGGTTTAAGGCTTCCTAGTTCTTTCCAGTAGGTATTAGAGCAAGTGCTAGTTACAGGGATGCTTAAAGGTAAAATGAAAAAAAATGCACTCTGCAGTGTACACTAGAGAAGTTAGATGTGAAAGTAGATAACTTAAGTTTTACCTGTTTTTTGGCAAGTAGTTTTTTAAAACTTCATTGGGAGCAACATTTAAAAATCTGCACTGGAGTCTTTCCTTCACTGGTCCCCACCAGTCACAACAGTAGCTCAAAACACTACCTTAAAAATCTTACATAACATTCAGCACTCCTAAAGCAAGCGTTAAAAATGCGATAGCTTGCTTAATCATAACTTTAGAATAGAATTTCCATAGCAATTAAAATAATGCCCATGACCAAATACAGCCAGTATAGACCATGTACCACAGCTTTCTTGTAACAACTGCTCTTCCAGGAAAGCTGTGGGCATGTTATTAGGCAAGTATAGCCAAAGGAAACACTTGAGCTGTGGCTGTGCATGGCTAGAGGGATAAAGCTCTGACTACAACCCAGGTGACCACAGATAAAGTGTTAATCCAGGTGCTGAAAGAGCTGATGGGGCTGTGGGGGGGGGGGGGGGCTGAAATCTGTGGAAGGAGTAGGTTCCAGGCTTTCAGCATCCTGGAGCAGGGATGTGTGCTTGTGTTTACAAAACAGTTCAAGGAAGCCCAAAGAAAAATCAAGAGGAAGAAGATGTAAACCATTGCAAAAGTGCTCACATCAGCCACCAAGAAGTGAGGTAACAGCAAATAGTAAAATCCCTCCCTCCCACAAGTTAGCATCTTTTAGTAAAATCCTTCCCTCCACCAAAGGCAGGGAATGGTTTCTATAGCTAACATGATGCCTGGTGGTTTTTAGCAAGTTCTTCTTCAATATTCCGCTTCCTTTGATAATACCCAAGATTTAATACCAACAATGTTTTATTATACACATCACCCACATAAGTATTATCTTCCTAAAATGTCTTTTAATTCACAGTTTCACCCTACTATACCATGGTATATTCTACATTCTTCTAAATGATTATTCTGTATTAAAATCTTACCTTTCTCCATCCCCTTAATTAAGGGATCACCTTGCTGAAATCTCCAGCAAACCAATTTCAGTCTCACCTTTTCCCCTTACCTTTCGCCCTTCTTCTTTAACATCTTTTCTTTTTCATTCAGCTACAATCTCTCCTTAACTATACCCATAGTCCTCTGTTTCTATGATGTTATCCTTGTGCATCTCCACATCTCCACTGTTCATTTTCTGTCACCTTACTGTCTATACTCTCACACTGCCCGTCATCCTACCTATACTCAGGTTAACCCTCCTTCATACTGATTTCCTCAAATTTATTTAATGTCCAACCTTTCACCTTTTGAAACACAAAACTTCTAACCATTTAGTTCTTTGATATAACCTGGAATAAATTCATATAGTTTATTTAAAAAATCCCAATCCACACTTCTCTAAAATCACTCTTTGTTGCGACATTCAGCCAAATCCTGTCCCCTCAGCTTTCTCCATTCCACCCTTGTCTACTTTTAACTGATGTACACCCACAAATTCTTAAATATTCTTAGTATTCTAAACAAAGTTACCAACCTTCAAGCATGGTTTCTTCAAAACTCTCCAGATATTTGTCATTACAGAAATGTGGCTAAAACGACATATACATTATTATGAAGTTCTTTCTCCTGGCTACAGTATAATTCAGTGTGACAGACTACACATAAAGGGGGGGTGTTGCAATTGTAAATATTAACTAACTTTCTTACCCCTCAAAACTAACATATAAACCTTCCAAAAATGCAGACCTTCCTCCCTCTCTTATCAATGTTAGTAAACGTAAGAAGCTCTGTATAGTTGCCCCATACATACCTCCAGATAATACTAATAGCTTATTAGAAGAAATTCTCTGCTGGATAACTGCAAATATTACTATTGAAACCATTATTTTAGGAGATGTCAACATTGATTGGTTATCTGTGACATCTCACACCTCAACTAGTCTTGAGGGTTCAAACAGCTAATCTCTTCTCCTAGTCAACTTAACAAATTGAATCATAAAAATGTTATCCTCACTGCATACTTGCTTCCATCCCCAGAAAGTATGCTAATTCTGGGGTACAACCTCATTCTCTTAGTGATGATCATCACCTTTTGTTCGCTAACACAGAAATCACCCAGCAGCTAAAAAGATATCAATATAGAAATACCCACAATCTTTCTATCTTTCATCCTGATGTACATGATAATTTACTAAAATCCTTTAAATGGTCTATACTCAAACCCCACCCCTAGATGAAGCTGTCATCAAACTCAACAATATATTCATGAAAACTTTAAATACCCTTGCTCCTTCTAGAAATACGGATAAAAATATTCAACCCTACAGCTGACTCATTCAACTAAAATTCTTACGCAAAAATGTGACAAAGCATGGAAATAATGGTGCGAAGATACCCCCCAAACCTTACATCTATGGAAAGAGTTGTGTAAACTTGCCAAGAAGCAAATTCACCTAGACAAAAAAAATTATATAATACAGACAGAAAAAAAATTCAAAAGGCATACTTCTGCTCAGTTAAGAAAAGTGTATACCCTGGCTGTCCTTCCTCATAAACCCTGTATCCCCATCAGAATTGTCTACTTAATGTAACACTTTCTTCATAGACATCTTAGCCCATCTCACCCCAACTGTTTAATCAACCTCAAAACTGTACTAGTCCTGACATCCCTCCCTTAATCTCCAACCTGTTTTGAATTCATATGTTAGACAGTTACTAAAGCAACTGAAACCCTGTTCTCCTTCTGCTGCTGATCTCCCAGCTGAGTACCTTAAACTTGCTGCAGACTCTATTACATACCAAGTCTCAATTCTCATCAACAAATCTATTCAAGGCTGCCATGTCCCTGCCCGTATTACTCCTTTCCATAAAGGAGGTAACTCTTCTAAAATCTCTTAATTTTAGGCCAACTGACATCTTGGCCTCCCTTTCTAAGACCCTGGAAAAGTGTATTCATAAGTAACTCCTTCAATACCTTTTATAAAATGATCTCCTAACCCCAAAGCAACATGGTTTCCAGCTTGGCCGTAGCACCACTACAGCTCTCCTTAACTTTTCTGACACCATTATTAAGGCTAAAAAGCAAGGAAAGTTTATCTCTTCTCTTTTTCTAGAACTCTCAGAAGTCTTTGACACCATGTCACTGAGAAACTTCTGACTCAAATGTTCCCTCTAGGGTTTTCCAAACCAACACTTGTATGGTTCTCTACCTACCTACCTGAAAGATATCAATATATCAAGTGGCTCTCCTTTCTCTAATTTTCTCTTAGTTAAAATAGGTGCTCCTCAAGGCTCTATTCTTGGCCCACTGTTCTTTAACATTTTTATCAATAATCCGTATACCTCCTCTTGGCAAGCTTGCCTTATTCAGTATGCAGATGACTTGACGCTTATCTGACAGCCCACTACAACTACAATCCATGGCGCAAGATGCCTTCACCTCAGTTGAAATCCAAGAAGTAAAGAAGACACAGCCCTCAAAATATGACCAAAACCACAAAAATAAGGGCTGCCAGGAGTCACTGATGAAAAACGTGGCTCCACTAAAAAGTTTTTATTTTTCACTCCAAACACAGATAAACGCCCACATATGTTTTCAAATTCATCCTTCAACAGACTTCTTCAGACAGAAATGCTATGTTCAGTGCTAGTGGAAGTTAATATACATACAAGTTAATTAGTCAGCCAATACACTTGAAGAAGTCCATAAAACAACCTTAACCCTTACTAAACAGTACCTGAAACATGCATACAAACATAGAGCTGTAGCCCAAGTTAAAACCCAATATGTAAAACTAATATATAAATAGATGTATAAATAAATAAATATCCACATGGTAGGGTGACAGTACAGGTGAACAACTTCTTATAAAAACATTTGTTAAAAAAAAAAAAACATTTAAAAACATATAAATATTCTAATTTAAAAATAATTGTGATAACAATACAACCATTATTAAAAATGTGCTACCATCTAGTGGCGAATATAAATATGACATGTAAAAACCATAGTAATAAAACACATTCACTAGTAGTATGTTAAAACAGTTTTATAATTTCGCTGCCCTTAATTTTAACAATGGGGCAATAGAAACATGTTCATTCAGACCAGAAAATCTACCTGAATCCAAAGTGACCTACCAGTAAAGCTCTCCTGTATTCTAATTTGGCTTCCGATAAACCCCTTCGAATGTCCTTTGGTACCATTTCTATAACAAAAAATGCAAATCTAGCCTGAACACATTCCAACGTGTGTTTAAACAGAGCGTTTTTCTTCCATTTCTAGTCCAGATATGATAGTCATGTTCATATATATCGGTCTTTTTAGTTTCCGCTCAGTCTTCCCTACATAGAATGCCTGGCACTGGACACAGATGGCCAGGTATACAATTCCACTGGTATTACAATTACAAAAACAGGAACTGTGTAGGACCTTATCTCTATCCTGAATCTCCACACAGTCCACATTTGAAATTAAACTACATTGATTGCATGCCCCACATTTAAAGGTGCCGTATTTTCTACCTCCCCCACAGCTGATTGCAATGTACTGCTTTTCAAGTAAATCTTTAAGATTTTTACCTTTTCTATAAATAACCCTAGCAGTTTTTTTCTTTCAGACCTCTAAGGTTGGTTAGGGACCTAAACTTCTCCCATTCCTTAGAAAAAATGTTCTGAAAAACCTTAGAGTTCACATTATATTCAGTGGCAACCACCATCTGATAGTCATTACTATTCCCATTTTTCAAATGGTTAATAATATTGTCTCCCATTTTGCCCATAATGGGATATCATCTACTGTCCCTAAAACTCAGCACATAGTTTTTAACATCAACCAGCATCTCCTTAGGATAACCCCTATTGAGGAAAAGTCCTTCCAAAAAATTCACATTCCTTTAAAAAATTTTCATGCAAATAAGTTAACCTACTGGCCCTACCTAATAAGTTGGCCCTTAAACATATTTTTCTTTTGTAGGTAAGGGTGTGCACTCTGGAAGTGTAGATAAGAGTTTGAAAATGTTTTCTTTCGAAATACCTTAGATTTAATACCACCCTGAATTTTACATATACTCACATCCAAAAAATCTATTCCATCATGTTGTATATTGTGAGTAAATTTAAGAAAAGATGTGGTATCATTAATGTACTTAATAAAGTCCCCCAGCCTTTCTTCTGAGTCCTTCCAAAAGATACAAATGTCGTCAATGAACCTCTTATATAGGACCCAACAATTATTATATTCGGAATTAAAAATAAAAGACTTTTCCCACCAGGCAAGTATTATATTTGTGTATGTGGGGGCACAGTTGACCCCCATAGCTACCCCCTTCGTCTGATGAAAAAATTCCCCACAGAAATAAATAAAAGTGTTCCTTAATATCATGAAGTTCATCACTAGGAATAGGTCGTTTGTCCCCCAAGGCCTTATCCAACCAATCTAGGCCTATATCATAGGGAGTAACCAAGAACAAATCTTTTACATCGACTGTGACAAAAATAATGTTGTCGTATGATTGCTCCGGATCAATATTTCTAAGGAAGTCCCATGAGTATTTTAAAATAAAATTCTCCATACCCCAAATAGTTTTTAATCTTTTATCAACATATTTTGCCTAAGGAGCTGTTTTGGAACCTTCCGCAGAAACAATGGGTCATTGGGGGGGGGTTGAGTTTGGTCCTTGTGGACTTTGGGAATTCGGAATATTGTAGGAATTCTAGGCTGTGTCACATTAAAATATTTAAAGATGTTGTGATCTACAAGTCCCTCCAGTACTAAATTGTTTACAGCCAAATCTATCTTCCTATAGGCTAAATTGATCTCATTCTTAGAAACCCTTGTATAGGTACTGTAGTCGCCTAAAATATCCATCATTTTACCTTCGTACACCACATTATCCATAATAACTGACCTACTGGACTATTTTTAAATTAGAATATTTATATGTTTTTAAATAGGGTTTTTTTAACAAATGTTTTTATAAGAAGTTGTTCACCTGTACTGTCACCCTACCATGTGGGTATTTATTTATACATCTGTTTATATATTAGTTTTACATATTGGGTTTTAACTTAGGCTACAGCTATATGTTTGTATGTATGTTTTAGGTACAGTTTAGTAAGGGTTAAGGTTGTTTTATGGACTTCTTTAAGTGTATTGGCTGACTAATTAACTTGTATGTATATTAACTTCCACTAGCATTGAACATACCATTTCTGTCTGAAGAAGTCTGTTGAAGGACGAAAACGTATGTGTATTATGGGTGTTTATCTGTGTTTGGAGTGAAAAATAAAAACTTTTTTGTGGAGCCAAGTTTCTTATCAGTGACTCCTGGCAGCCCTTATTTTTGTGGTTTCACCTCAGTCAAACTGTGGCTACATCAAAACAAACTTGCTCTTAAAAAGACTAAACTGCTACTGTTTTTCCTAAGGCCCATGCCAATGCTAAAAGTAACTTCCACAGCTATTGAAGTAGTTAGCCATACCAAATTGCATAGATGACAACTTTAAGTTTGATCTTCACTTAGAAAACTGTATTAAAAAAATTATCAAAAGTTAGGTCTGCTATATACAGTAAAAAAAATCAGTATACCTTCTAGTAGCATCACCCTAACTCTTATTTTTTACCCTCTCTTCTCAATGGCTTCCTATTTTTACTAACATCATCTCCTCTCTTAAGTCACAACTGGAGTAATGCTATAAGATAGCTAGATTTTCTGCTAACATGCCACATAAAGTTCATCATTGATCTGTATTATGTGCTTTCAGCTGGTTAGAACTCCACCAACTAGTCTATATACAACTTCTTATAATCTGTAAAATACTGCATAACCCCTCTATCTACCTGGTCTTCATCTCCTCAATACTACACTGTCTCCCAAATCACCCTCTTCACTCTCATAGCAAAAACTGCTTAAACTCTATAAACTAAAAAAAGTATGGAACAAAGTCTACACTCACACTGCATAGGCAAACTATGGAACTCTAATCAGAACTATATCAAGCCTCCCAAGTATTTAAGTCTTCTCTCAAAGAATTTCTCATTAACTCGTGGCTGTGCCCATGTACCTCTCCAGTATGATCTACATTAAGAAATACTTTACATTCTTACTAACCTTTCATCATGCGATACATTCTTACTAACCTTTCATCGTACTATCTATCTATAGCCTTTCAACACTTGCCCTCTCCTCATTCTTATGGGCAACTTGCACCATCTTGTTTTTTATTATTTCCTAGCATAATAGATCATGCTTCTAATGCCTCTGTATATAATGATTGACATATTTCATTGTAATTTTTTTTATTACATCACTGGCACATCCTCATGCCTTATTGTAGTCAGTGTATTCCATTGTATGTATGTATGCTTTTTAGTTATATCTGTACTTGATGATATTTAACTCTCTGGAGCTTTTCTCCCTAGGCCTCTGCTGAAGATGGTTATTTATTACCCAGTTAGACTTCCCCAGTAAACAAATGTTAGTAAATAAATTGCGTGATACTGTTGGTCACTAGTTCTGAACATGCTTGGGCCCTACCTTTTTGGCTAGGTATGTAGCTGTAAAAGGCCTTATGGTTATCCTTGGTTGTGCTTGCTAAGTTTTTCTCAAAGTAGCCCTAAAAGGATTTGACAAGTTGTCTTATTTTTCTGTTGAGGCTGAGGAAGGTGCTTTTCCTTTGTTGCAGTCTCACCTTTGTTTTCTTAGACAGCAACTTTTTGCATTTTTATAAAGTTTGTTGATGCTGGATGTCCACCATGGCAACTTGCTTTTACTTGGGACCCTAGCTTTGATTCCTTCTGATACAGTGTGTTTTATACCTATGCAAGTGATTGTATGTGTGGTTTTAGTGTAAGCTTTGGTGTAGTTAGCACTTCAAGCTGAGGGTGGGGCTTGGAATGCATTTATACCTTCACCTAGGATTGTACAATTTGCCTTGGTGAAGTTTTTAGTCTGATTTCACTCTTTGTGAACTCTGGTGTTAGTGTTAGCTCAAAGGTGACTGATTTGCAGTCACATTTAACTAATGAGGGTCTAACAGTTGCAGTAGTGCATCTATTTGACATGTTAGTGAAGACCCGTGCTGGGCCCCCTACTGCTTGGTATATACTTTTCAGAAGCTCAGGTTAAAACTAAGGTGTTTTGGCTGAACAAGTCTGCAGACAACTGCAAACTGAGTGCAATTACTGAATCCCCAAATTATGTCAGTATACTCCAGGAGGGTCTTATGCAAACCAGTGACTGGTTTCTTAGTCATGGTCTCAAACTGAATGCAAAGAAATGCATCATCATTCCCTTCAGCACAATGTCCCTTCACACTACCAAATAAACAATACCCTAAGTACCAACAAAGTAGTAAGGAACCTGGGATCACAAGTAGACTGCGACCTTAACTTCATCCACCATGTGTCGACTGTAGTAAGGAAGGCTTTCTACATAGCACGCTTGATTAGTAAAGACATCACTTCAAGAGCAAAATATGTTATAATGCCTCTATACTCAGCGCTAATCTGGCCCATAATTGAGGTTAACACCCCATTTGGCATAAACCATATAAAACACCTGGAGCAATTGGAGAGACCTCAGAGGTTTCTAACTAAGAAGATCAAGGAACTCCATCACATGCTGTACACAGACTGACTAAAGTCCCTGTCACTATACTCTATATCATATAGACTCTTTAGGAGAGACTTATGCCTGGTTTACAGAGCAATCTCAGACCCAAATCTAATGAACTTGCTGCATATCAGTATATCAAATGGGACTAGGGCTACACATTCCAGGGACTTAAATATGGCCTGTGACTTAAATTGGGCTTGCAGGAGGGACAGTTTTATCTCCTAGTGACTGCCGCATTTTTGGAATAGGCTAGCTAGTCATGTGAAACGTAGTACGTCTATGACAATGTTCAAGAGGAACCTGGAGAAATGGATGGGGCACCATAAATTCTTACCAGGAATAGTGCCTGCAACCCTCTTGTACATGGGCAGCCATTACTAAATGCAATCTTGGGTATTAACTAACATTCCTATGGTATTACATTGGGATGAAACTGCTAGACTTGAAATGACCTCCGGGTCGATAGCCTAATAATCTTCTATAATACTAAAGTAGCTGGACTGGAACTTATTTTCTGAATGTGTTCCTAAAAAAACTAGCATGTAAGAAATGGCAGTGGAACTTGTTACAAGAAATCTAATTGTTCTACAAAGGACTAACCAAGGCCAAGATAAAGTGAATGAGACTCTCTCTCTTAAAACAGTATGTATCTCTGACAGAAAAAAGTCAAAGCATTAACTGAGGAATTAGAGCATTTAAGACATCCAAGGGCCACTGTCCTTACACAAAGAAGACTCATAGCAATGATACAACAGGTAGCTTCTGAATGCATGAATAAAATGAGAGAATTTTTACGAGAATTTTTCCTGAAATTGACTAATAGTAAAAGGTGACAAAACAGAGAAATGGTTGACTTGTTAAAATGATTCTGAACTTACTGAACAAGTGGAAAACAATAAAACATGAATGCAAACAAAATGTCAAGTCAAACGTCACAAACCAAAAGGAAAAATAACCAAGTCATCAGATACTGGAACTTGAAAAATGAAACAGAAGTCACTTTCAGACCCAGGCTGACATTTTTACAAATTTAAAAGAAAAACTCTGGCAGAAACTGTAAAATAACAGTATCTGCTTGACTAAAAAGCAAATCAGAATGTGACACTGAAAATGAGTTGATAAAAACCCAACTCCCCAAGAGACTGAAAACAAACAAAAAAAAATTGCACACAAATTTATGTTTAGAGTGACCCACCCTATACAAAAAAGGAACCTAAGAGTATAAATTATTCAAGTGGCAAGTAAAAGTGAGGACCTCAAAAGGACTACAAATAAACATATATTAAAGAGATACAATACCCATGACTTAAGTGCACTTAATTGTCACACCCAGTTGATAGATGAAAGAATGAAAGCCTTATATATTCGCTACTGGAGGAAAGGAGAAAGTTGCACTGCAAACTGAATGAACAATATTATTTTTATGCTTGAGTTAACATTAACTATAAACATCTGAAGGCTGAAAATACAGTTCAAAGCAATTGTTTTTGAAATGAAGCAATGGTAAATTAAAACAATTATTCTCTCAAACAAAAGGAAAATACTTACTCTAACCTGCTGAAGATGAGAAGCAGATAAAGAACAGTAAAGACCTCAGATACATCTCCTACTGAATGTAATCTAGTCATGAACCATCAAGAAACAGACTCATTACTTGCATTTGATGTAAAGCAAAGGACAGCAAAAAAGCAAGAGTTAGTACCAACACAAAACCCAAAGCGAGGCCAGCAATGGGAAAGTTTAATTGTGTAAGCAAAGTTACCATATCAGTAGTGGTTCAAATAGATCATTGTTGCAGTAGTATATATCTCCATAAGATGTATTCTGCCATGGATGGACTGGATGTCAGGCCTGTATACAAAAGCTGATGGAAGCCTTTAGCATGCACCATACATCCGAGGAGGCATAAGGGCCTGCTGGTATAAAAGCAGATGTATGGGTGTCAAAATTCAGAATTTGCTTGCCTCTCAGAAAAAAAAAGAGGAGATTAAAATATGCATCCAAAAGGACCAAGATCTAATTTTGGAAATTTATGTGCTAGGAGAAAGAGGGATGGAAGAACCCACACTGGCCAAAGCATAAAAGAAAAGGAATATGATCCAGTAGTGAGTCACATGAGAATAAAAAAAAGAAGTGGTGTGTTAATACTGCAACAGCAGTCTATCTGAACATCTACTGTCATGATAAGTTTACTTACACACCTGTATCATTAGATTACTGTTGTAGTAGCTGTGACGCCTGTGCACTGGGCCCATTAATCAAGGAGCCCCAATCCTCACCACTAAAACCAGTGACGGCATGCACATTGGGAGGATAACAAGTACACACACAGTAAAGTACAGTTTCCCTTAAGAGCACATAGAGAGATCACAGTCAGTCTGGGGCTGGTTTCTCCCTTTCTTTCCAGATCCCCAATAAGACTCCCCAGTGGCACATCTATAGGGTCGAGATCTCAGCCTAGTGGCCAAGCTAAAACCTCCAGCATCCTCTCTGTCCAACCAGTGCTTCATGTCCCTGCCCAAGTGTCTGACAAACACACGATTTGATTTAGATACAAACACATAGACAGTTCTGAGGAAGGCTGGCACAAGTTCTCCAGCTGTGCTCCCTCTCTGCCCAGACTATAAGGTAGTACTGACTGCCACCAACCACTAATATCAGCTACTATAAGGCCCTTCCAAAAGGGTGACCAATTTTACTATCCAATATTATTATTCAAATAGTAAGTGTGACTGAGACTTGAAGGCTATTTAGGAGTGGCTGGTACACTATCACCAAATACATGCAATCCACACTAAGAGCTTAAATTATCTCTACACAAAACAGTCACAGTTGAAAGGTTTAAAAATATTTAATAATAAGTAATAAAAAGACAAGACAATACTTCTTACTTCAACACAATGGCATAACAGAGTTCAGAAATCCCAGGAAAAACTTTAAAACAATATCATAGGGTAGTCTGACAAATATAGAAAACAGCTAGTCTAATCTGGCTAAATTCCTATCTAACTCTAAGAGAAATCCCAGTTCTAAATACTACTTTACTTACATGACAGAGTGCTGCTGAGTTGTTAACAGGTTCAGACAAAATCCAAAATGCTTAATTCTCTCTCTCTTTGAGAAAGTCTTAAATTGATAACACAGTACTGCTGAATCATTTCACATTACATCATTCGTGACACTTCTCTGGTTCCCAGGCTAACAGAAACTCAAAATTTAAATTTCTTAGTAAGCTTGCACCTGACCAGGAAGCCACAGGAATAAAAGACATTATACTTGTAAAACCTTAGTAATTATCTCTTAAATCAAGACAATAGAAAGCATTTCTTGGCCCAGACATCCTCTCTCAGAGCTTTGAGATCAAACAGTCATAAAATGCTTTACTTTATCAGCTTTCTTACAGCAGAGTGCACTGTGGTTACATTTCTGAAGCTCAGCACAACATATAGTTTAATCATAACATATAGTTCTCTTTACATTTGTAGAAAAAGCCTGTGGATTACATTAATATTTACAATGACATAGAATTATTTACAAAATTCTATCTGGCTGGGCTGGCAGCCCCTCAGTTTTTCACAGTAGCATATTAGCTGTAGGGAATGATTGCCGTAGTCTAGATAGCATGGAAGAGGATGAAGCATGTTCAGAGTCCAGTAGCCTTTGGACAACAGACTCATGAAATACAGCTCTGGCCCTGAAGAATGAGTCTATTTTACAATGCTTAGTGAAGGTATATACACAGGGGCAAGTCACCACCTCTAGAAGAATTTTAAAGTTCACCCCTTTCTAAAATGTCCTAGAAGTAGCCAAATCTCTGGTAGAGTGAGCCTTGACTTTCTAAGGAGCAGACTTTTCATAGTGAGAATATGAAATGTGAATGGACTGGAATACCCTTTTAGAAATTTTCAGTTTTGACACTGATTGGCCTTTTTTCTTTTCATCAAAAAAATGAAAAGCTGATCAGAAGCTCAAAAGTCCTTTATCCTGTCAATAAAATATTTGAGTTGCCTGTGGACATTTAAAGTATGTAAGCTTCCGTCTCCCCTGTTTTTCAGTTCAGAAAAGAAGACATAGAGATGAATTATTTGATTTATAATAAATTCAGAAACAATCTTAGGCATGTAGGGAGAGTTAATTTTAAGGTTACCCTGTCCTTATGTAACACAACAAAAAGTTGAATTGCTATCAGTACTTGCAGCTCAAATACTCACAACTAAAGTCAGAGCAATAAGTAAAACAGTCTTCCATGATAAGAACTTCAAGTTAGCCTGATGAGCTGGTTCAAAAGACAAATGAGTGAATTTTTCCAAGACAAAGCTGAGATCCCAAGTAGTAGCTACCTGTTTTTGGGATAGCTAGATATGTAATAAACCTTTCAAAAACTGAAAGATGAGGATGTAGAGGAAGACAAGCAGAAATGGCCAAAAGATGAATCTTAAAAGATAAGTAAGAAAGACATGATTAGAACAATTCACACTTATGATGGAGATACAGAAAGGCCTCCACAGTGGATGAGTCCTGGTTCTTCTCATGGAACTAACTAGAAAATCTGTTCTATGTTGTGACTAAATAGGATTTTCTAGTGGCAGGTTTTCTAGCCTCCTTTAACAACTGCTACTCTTCCTCCTAGAAAAGATATTCATTTGGTATCAAAATGCTATCATCCAAGCAGTCAGATGTAAGTTGGAGTGGATCGGTGATCCCTTGTCCTGTGTGAGTAGATCCATTCTGTGGGGAAATTTGTCTTAATTGCCCTTGGTCATTTTCATGACAATAGAGAAAGTACAGTTATTTAAGTAAACTTGCCACAATGGTAGATGTTTGAATAGATCACTGTTGCAGCAGCCTTAGCTATATGGGTTATATCATGCCTATGATATAGCAGCCGGTCAGCTTTCAAACCTAAAGGGCACCTTCCACATGCCCAAACCATTAACAACTCAAGCAGAGCTGGAGAACATCAGCTGTCTGGTTACCAAGCCCTTTACAGTTTTCATGCCAACCAAAAGAGGGTGACTAGAGCCTTGAAACAAGGCAAAACTATGTAAATAAAAATCAATTCCCATACTCTGGCAAAAAAAAAATGAGGGGCTGGAGGGACGAAGTGGCTACTGCAAAAATGATGTACTCCAATAGCTACTGTTTTGGTAAATTTATTTAAACACCTGTTCTACATTCATCATTTGATCACTGCTGCAGTAGGCTTAGCAGTATAGGTAGAGTTTCATAGCTTATAAAGTTTGGGAGGAGGAAGGATGAGGGTCCAGGAGCCCCTTGAAAATGGTCCTAGCAAAGACTGTTCTAGAACTGGAAAAGGATTCTAGTTGGTAGCAGTTTGTAAAAGTAAGTTTGTACCTCTATAATAGTTCTACATTCCACACCTTTTTTGGAATCTGCCACTGAAGAAGCCAAGCCTTGATCCTGCCTGGAAATGGCTTTTTATAGTGAGAATAATAAAAGGAAATAGCAAGGGACAACCATTTGGAAACTGCCTGCTTTGACAATGTTTATTCTCTTTTCTTCCCTTATAAGAAATAAATAACTGATCAGAATTTATGAAGGTTTTAGTCCTGTCAAGATACTATCTGAGCTGTCTCTAGATATCCAGAGTATGAAAAATTTGTTCTCCCTCATTTTTAGGTTCTGGAAGGAAAACAGAGATGGATAACTTGGCTTAAATTAAATGTGGATACCACTTTAAGCATAAATGAAGGATTCGTTTTTAAGAAAACCCTATCTTTGTTAAAAATTAGCTTGCAAGTCTACCTTTCTTTTTGCAGAAATCAGAAGAATCAGCATAGCTGTTTCCATGTTAAGACTCTCATAGCAACCTGATGACCTGGTTCAAATAAAGCAATAATTAGTTTTCCCAAAACAAAATTAAGATCCTAATAAGGAGTTCTAGGTGGATGGGTATGCAGAACCCCTTTCAAAAACACATTGTCATGTCAGTACCTTGAAAGAGGGGGATCCATTGTAGAACCAGAGCAATACTTGCTTTAAAAGGGCCCTGGTTCTTATTTTAGCACCAACTAGAACATCTTTTCCATTTACTAACATATGACTTCCTAGTAGCATGTTTCTTTGCCTTCATTAATACCACATTCACATCCTTAGAAAATATGTACCTAAAAAGGTATTAAATCTGAATAATCCAAGCAGTTAATTAATATGGTTTCAAGCTGGGGTAAATTATACAACCTGTCTTGTGTGAGTAGGTCTAGTCTGTGAGGAAGCATTTGGTAATTGCGCTTGACTGTTTCCAAAAGAAGGGATCACTACTGTTTCCTGGGCAAGAAGGGAGTCGCAACAATGATCTCGGGAGATTCCTGAATTTTATATTGATACTGGATATCAGTGGAAAGGTTGGAAAAGAATGCAGGAATAGTTTTGGCCAGGGAAATGAGAATGCATCTGTTGTACAGGTTGCAAGGAGCAGACTCTTTCCAGTTTGTTGTGAATGGGTGTAGAATTCTACCTGAGATATTCCCCAGAGCTGAATCAAATCCTGGAAGACCCTTTGATTCAGTTTCTATTTGTGAGGGTCTGTCGTGTTCCTTTTTAACTTGTCTACCACAATGTTTGCTCTGATGGAATACAAGAGGCCTGCAGAGTGTGACTGTGCTGAATTGCTATTTTCAATGCTACCATGGCTAATCTTCACAGAGGGTAAAATCTGGAACCTCTCTGTTCGCTTATGTACCACATTACTGAGGTGTTGTCTGTAATCACTTGTAGAGGTCCTGTGGACCACAAATGATTGAAAGATTTGAATGCATTTATTACTATCAACATCTCTTTTAAGTTTATGTGTTTTGATCTATGTTTTTGTTCCAGTGATCCTACACTTTTACCCCTTCTGTGTTGGATTTGGAAAGGAAAACGGAGACCTGCGTTCAGACATAACTGGTCTCTTCACAAAAGCAGTTCCCTTTTTACAAATCCCAAACCTGGAATTTGAAAAGTTACAGGGTGTTGATGGTGGTGGGGGGGACAAGTTTAGGTACTACTGAATCTTTTTCATGTGGAGTCTGGACAGAGGAATTGTGATAATCATGGATGCCATGAATCCTAATATACTGAGAAATTCCCTTTCTGAAATTGTATTCTGAGTGGAAAAACTCAAGAATAGATCTATATACAGATATAATCTTTCCTGTGGAAGAAACTCTATTAGAACTGAAGTATCTAGGAGAGACTCCAGGAATACAGTACTGTGGGAAGGTATCAAATAAGACATTTGAATGTTCTCCTGGAAACCCAGTCTGCAAAGGAGATTTTTACCCAAGTGAGAGATTTCTGGTACTTTGAAAAGTCTCTCCAAAGACAAGGCAGTCATCTAAGTAAGGAAACGTGAATACCTTGCAGCCTGCATTAAGCTTTCATTGGAGCTAAAGCAGAGAATGGGTAGTGTTATCCAGACACAGAAAACCTTTTAAAAACATTTGAAATCTGAGGGTATTGGAATATGTGGATAAGCTAACATTAAATCTAGAGTTATCTGGAGGAATAAGGGGAAGACAGAATTTTCAAGTTTGGGACTTTCACAGACTGATTGAGAAAGGAAAGATGTTGGACTGGTCTCCATGAGGCTGCTTTCTTTGGTACCAGAAACATTCGTGAATAAAAACCTTTTCCTATCAGAGAAAGAGGAACTATTACCCCCTGAGACAACAAATGCTGAATGACAGTAGGGGAAAAACAGAAGTCTGATCTGGAGGATAAGTTTTTGTTGTATCTTTCGGCTTTTCCCGGTTAGGGTTCACCACAGCGGAACTCCGGTCCGCTAATGATTGGCAGTAGATTTTTACATACCGAGTTGCCAGCCCTGATGCACAACCTTCAACGAAGGTATGCCAGTTCACACATGTCTCCACACAGAAGACGCTTTAGCTGAGAATCGAACAGGACAATATCGTAATGTGAGGTGACAACGCTACCGCAGCACCACCACCGCAGTTATCTGGAGGATAAGTAATTCCTTATAAAGGAGGGAGGGGCTCTCACTGCCATCTGTACTCCTGATGGATGACTCTCAGAACCCATTTGTATGCAAATACATGTTGTGAAAAAAAAGAAATGGAGAGCCAACTTTTGGGGAAGAGTTAAAAGTTTGCAGGGTGGGAAGGGAAGGAGGTTACAGTTTTAGATAGTCATTCAGACTTGTTGGACTGTCCTGTTTTTTGGGAAGCTTTCCTCTCTTCTTCTTATAGCCTCCCTGTCATTATTTTTTGGAAAGTCTGCTTGCCAGAATTCTGCTCAGTTTGCTTATTTTACTTTTTTATAAAAAGGTTCTGAGAAAGGTAGAAAGGTTTTAATAATCTTGAGTCACTTTTTGAATCAGATTTCCTTTCTCATCACACTTTTTCAGAACTTCAGTAGCAGATGGTGTAAAACAACATCCCTATTCAAAGGGAAATTCAATTTCAACTTTAACACCCTCAGATAAATTCTGAAAACTTAACCATAAAAAATTCTCAACAATTCCAGTAGCAGCAGCTTTGGATGTGGTATCAACTAAGTCATAAGCACACTTCAAAGAATGTTTGGTCACTTGAAACATCAGAAACAAAAAGTGTATTCAGAAAAGACATTTCCTCATAGCTGTGAAAATAGCTATATTGGTTCTTTCATTCTCAAATGAAACAAGCAAAAACTTTAACATGAGCTTGACAATTAAGAATTCTGAAAATAAGTATAGCAGAACTATACATTTTTTCTAAATCTCTCAAAAGGTGTTTCTAACCTTATTAGAGGGGAAGGGATTAGCATTTACATGAAAGGTATGTACTTACTATAACAAAAGATATGAGCTGTCTGCTTCCATCCTTCCTCAATGGATGGGTCTTTGAATCCGAATTCAGCCACTGTCAAGCTTTGATTTGGTGCTCAGGCTCTTCTTCTTACCCACAATCCCCTTGTAACAAGCAAATTACCTCAGATCGAGTTTGACTGTAATACCAGAGTACAGAAAAATAACTCCAAGAATAGCAGGAGATTTAAGGAAACAGTTAATGTAACAACATGTGGGTAAAAGAAAAGAAACTGACTGCTATTTGTAGGCTTGAAATAAAGCCCTATAGTAACTAAGGATAGGTCAGTCAGATGACTCCAGGAGTGAATATTGTGAATCAGGACAAAAAACAAGGATGAGGAAGAAGAAGGGAGAGAAGTTGAGGAAGGATAGAAACAGAAAAACATTATGGTAAGTGCATTTTGTATCTGATTTTCTCTCTTCCAGCCATTCTTCAACAGATGGGGCAGAGTCCCCAGCTACTGTAACCTTTGGGAGGTCTAATGGAAGGATATTATGGAACACAGCTGATCCAAAGGAGACCCTTCACCTTGATTGTATGTCCAATTTGTAGTCTGAAATGAAAGTATGCTACTCTGGAAAAGAAGGCTATTTAAGATGCCACAGATCTAGATGAACAGGCTTTTGGAGATTTGGTTGAAAAGAAGCTTCTTTCTTTGTACACATGAGCGACACATTCCAAAAGTCAATGGGAGAAAGTTACTTTAGACATGCTTTCTAATCTTGACAGAAGAATAAGAAGCATATAACTGGTCATTCTTTCAGATTATCTTGGTTCAGTGCAAGTAAAATGTGGTTGGCAGTGCACATCCAGCAAATATAATGTGTACTTACCCTTGCTTTAAAAATTTGGAAAGAACACTGGAAGACTGATTGGTTGAGTGATGATTCAGAAGCCACCATAAGGAGAGAGGAAGTATGGATTAGTTCTAAAGGATACCCTGTCTTTGTGAAAGACCTGAAACTGGCTCACCTCTAGCTATTACACAAGACCAAGTCCTAAAGGTGCTATCAAAAGGTAAAAATACTGCATTGATGGGACTTGATAATATCCCTGGATGCATCTGAAATAGCATGAAGCATGATTTAGCAGCACCCCAACACTGTTCAAACTCAACCTCCATACAAGTTTAGTACCACGGGAATAGAGAACAGCTACAGTCCTTCCCCTGCATAAGGAAGGACCTTCCACAGACCCAGGCAATTATAGAGCCATAAGTGTAACCAGCCTCATATGCAAAGCCACAAAAAGACTTATCATGGAACTAATCAGTCAGGATACTGGGAACCACCAAACACTGGACCTGTCTCTGTTTGGAGTCATCAAGGGCAGGTCATGCTTACTCAACCTGGTAGATTTTTTGAAAGTGTCACTAAAGTAATGGATGACAGCAAAATGGTACACACCATATACCTCAACTTGGCTAAAGCTTTTGACACAATTCCCCATTCAGGAATAGTAGAAAAGCAAAATAAACTGGGAATAACCCCCTATGTTACCCACTGGATTGTCAACTGAATCACAGATAGGATGCAGGAAATCAAAACAGTGGAAGTTACCTCTAGAAAGAGACCAGTCAGCATGAGTCCCCCAGGGTTCTGTGCTGGGACCTCTCCAGTTTGGCATCTACTTTTCTAAAGTAAAAGCCATTACCAAAGGGATCTGTCTGAATAGGTATGCAGATGATTGCAAGTTAGGAGCAGTCACTGAATCCCCAAATGTCTTAGCCATTCTGTAGCAAGGTTTGTCACAAATAAATAACTGGTGTCAAAATCATGGACTGAAACTAATTAGCAAAAAATGCATTAATGTATCCTTTGGGAAGTTATCTACTCCAGAGAACTATCACATAGACAATATGCCCATAATAGTTGACCCAAATGTTTGGGATTTGGGAACTTATGCAGATAGTGGCCTAACTCTTGACTATGTGTGCATTGTTTTAAGAAATTCCTTCTATATTGCATAGCTTATAAACAAAGGGATTGTGTCTAGATCTAAGGGTGTCATTGTCCCTCTTTACTCAGCCCTCATTAGGGCACTCATTGAATATAATACCCCCTTTGGCATTTATGTGTACAGACACATGGAACAACTGGAACACCCACAGAGATAACTTACTAAAAGGATATAAGGCCTAAACAACATGCCCTACATGGACTGGCTCAAAGCTATACTCTCTGTCCTACAGACTGCTAAAAGGTGACCTGCCTTTGGCATACAAGATATCCTCCATCCTATTACTGATGGACTTACTGCACATGAACAGTCATACAGCATCAGAAATACTTGGTCTGCAACATCAACAGAATGGTTTTAGGGGACAGGTATATCTCACAGAGGAAACTTAGATCTATGGATGGGAAACAGAAATTTTACCCTAGGACTACCCACTGTACTAATAAACAGAGGCAGCTCCCCTCAAGTTATCTATGGTATGATCCCAGTTATTGTCTTAGGGGTAACATATAATTATCGACCACTGAATGGTTGAGGCCACTCTATAAACAAATGAGATAGATTATTTTGAACACAAAAGGGAAATTGGCTAGGCTTAAAATGGCCTGGAATTGCAGCTATCCAAGTACTTACCTATGAACATATCCACTCTGCTGTTACTGGATTGAGTGACCACTCATGAGGAAGAAGGATAGACCTACTCAACCTGTCTGCAAGAAGACTGTACTTCTCTAGAATGTGTGTTGCTATCAGAAAGCAGTGGGAATACATCACCCATTGCCAAACCTTGAAATGAGCAATAACATCAAGTTCCTCCCAGTTTGTTGATGTAACCAAACCACCGACATGTTGTCTGTCTGGATATAGTTCACACATAGGGGGAGAGAGTCCTGGAATGCCTGCAGTGCTAGAAGGACCTCTCTCATCTCCAAGATACTGATGTGAAGGCTAGCCTCTGTCAGAGATCATGTACCTTGGACTGTCTTTTCCAAGAAATGCCTCCCACCTCAGATGAAAAGTGTCTGTGGTCATCATGGCTCAGGGAGAAGGAAGAATAAGTGGATGTCCTTCAGATAAAATCAGTGACTGCAATCCCCATCAGATGTGAGATCTAGAAATCTTCATTAACAACACCTGGAACTATATGGAATGTTGTCTGATAGACCACTGGAGTGTTAATGTCCACTGGAGAACACACATATGTTATCTGACAGAGTGACTAGGGTAATTTTCACTGCCATGAAACCTAAGAGACATAGTATCAGTTTTGCTGGTGGCTTCTGACAAGATTATATGGTCAAAGCTTGCTTGTGCAGACTTGAAATCCTGGACTGAGGAATCTTTGCAATCTCTTAGTCCAATAAACCCCTGATGAATTCTAAGGACTGAAATGACTGGACATTGGATATTGCATTGTTTACTGTGATCCCTAGACTTAAGCAAAGATAGTGTAAGTAATCCCTGTTCTGAACAAGAAGATCCCTGGATGAGGTGGTGATGAGCCAGTCATCCAGATAAGGAAAAACTGGAAGCTTTGCAGTCAGAGGTGAGCTGCAACCACTGCCATATACTTGGTGAACACCAGGAGAATGTGGTGAGACCAAAGGGCAGGACTCTAAATTAGAAATGATTGGCTCCCAGCCTGAAGAAAAGGAACCCTCTAGATTGTCTGTCCATCTTTATGTGGTAGTACATCTCCTGGAGGCCGAGCAAGTAGATCTAGTAATTTTCCATTAGTAAAGGCAAAATAGACTGAACAGTGACCACATGAAATTTTGTTTGCTATAAAAATTTGGCAAATTGTCTGCCTGGATAAATATCACTTCCAAGGGGAGAAAGTCATGGAATATCTGCAATGCTAGAAGAACCTCTCTCATCTCTAAGATGCTGATATGAAGGCTAGCCTCTTTCAGAGACCATATACCTTGGACCTTTCCCAAGAAATGTCACCCATCTCAGGTGAGAAGTGTCCTTAGTTACCATGTCTTAGGGAGAAGGAAGATAGCTGAGGTGCATAATTAGCCTTGGGTCCCCATTTTTCTTCAACATTGAAAAGAAACTTGAGTAAATTCCAGATCCTGTCTTATCTGGTTGGACCTTTTTGGATAACAAATTGTGTAGAAGCTTCAGTACTGCTGAAGTGGCTGTTTCCCTTTGAGAGGGTGTTACATCAGGACATCTTTCTGTGGGTATTGGGAAAGGAAGAAAGAAAGGGAATACAATAGCCTCTGATTAGAACCTTCTGCACTCATATATCTTAAATGATGGACATCCAGATTGCTTGGAGCAGGGATAAGTGGACACCTGACTGCCTCTAGAGTGTGGCAGTTGAGCAAATGTTCAGGAGTGTTGGAAGGACCTCATGGAGAAAGGACCCTTACAGCCATGATTCTGTGGACCACCTCTGTTCTTAAGCCAATGTCCACTATTAAGAGTTCCCCCCTCTGGCATAGGGGGCACTATCTCTGGAAGTGTCAGGTACAAACCCTTGCAAATTTCAGAAACAAAATCTCTTACCACCTTTCTGATTTCTTGAGATAGTTCTTTGAAGGATAGAAAATTTGACTGCCATGGCAGACAGAGAGTCTTACTGTCGTATTCACTTCTGGAAAGCATTTCTCTAACTTTTGGGCAGAAGAATGTCAATCCATCATAAGGAGCATTTATGAAAGATGTCTTAAAATGCTCTGCAAAATTGCAAAGCTGCATATATACATGTCTCCTAAAGGTGGTGTCAGTGCCCACTGCTCTAGAAGCACCTTTTGTGGCATTGGAAATAAGGTACATAGAGTCATTGGATAAAGACTGGAGGTTAGCCAACTGTGAGTCAACGGATTTCCAATGCTCTGCAGATAAGGACCCTGACAGAGATTTGGAAAGTTCCTTGGTTAAATTTCTCTGAAAACGAGTGACATGTGCCAAGTAATTTGGCATGCTAACTGCAAAGATCACTAAAGCATAGATTCACTTCCCAAACTAGTCCAACTCATGATACTCCCTGTTAAGTGGATGGACAGGGGGATGCTTTTCTGCCAGTCCCCTCTTAGTAGCTGCTGCTACCATGACAGACTTTACAGCCTGACCCTTGCACCAATGGGGATGGTCTTCAGGGACACAAAACACTTGTCTGGGTTATGAGAGATGGGCTCAGCAACATCTAGCCCCACCATCACAGCTTGGGGATTAGGTCCACTATCTCATTTGTGGGAGGATCCACCCAAGAAGTAGATGGGCCAACTCCAAAAGCCTCAAGGAACACCAACTCCTCTTGAGAAGGTGATTTAGTGGACCACCCTAGTGTTTCAGCAGTTCCTAAATATCTCTCTCTCCAAACTTAACATCTTTAAGGGGGATTCTCAGGGAATCTTTCCCCTTATCAAACTCAGTGTCATCCGTAAGTGATTCCTGGGGGGAAAATCAGTGTTTCCTTTTAAAGCTGTACTTCTTACGTACTTCTTTGGTGGGATGTTCTGGAGAGGACTCTGAAACTGACTGGGGCTCCACTACAAAGGCTGGCTTGAGGCTTTTGGGAGCTATCTGCCCTGATGGTTCAAAATGAGTAGGCTCTTTACCCAGAGAAATTATACAGGGGAGGGACAGAAGTAAGTTCAAAAGGAAAGTCTGGTGTCTAAGTTAGAAAACACTCTTTTGAAAGCCTCAAAAGCCAAGCAAAATACAAATCCAGGGAGCCATAGCACAGCAGCCAAGTTCCCTAGCGAAGGCTTGACCATATAAACACTCTGCATTGGAATCAAGGTTATCATGGCAGTTATTGAACCTAATGCTCTGAGTACTAGACTTGCTAAGAGTTTTGGAATGTCCAGAATTTGTCTGATATGTAATCTTAAACTGGATATCCTGAAAGGAAGCAGGTATGAAATGTAGTTGGCTGTGTCCAGATGTGCTTCTGTAAAGTCTGTCAAATGTACAGGATGCAGCTGTGATTTCTACATGTTGATTGTGATGCTCAATATAGGGGCTAGGTGTAATAGATAGTCCCTGGCTTGTAGTAGCAGATGCCTAGTTGATGCAGTTAGGAGCCAGTCATCTAGGTAGAGAAACATGTTGAATCCATGCAGTCTCAAGTGAGCTGCTGCTACCACCATGTATTTGGTGAACACTCTGGGGGCTGTGGTAAGACCAGAGGGAGTACTCTGAATTGACAATGACTGGCCCCCAGCTGGAAGAGGAGAAACCTTTTGGAGTGCCTGTTCATTCTGATATGATAGTATGCTTCCTGAAGGTAAAATGAGCACATTCAGTTATCCTTTCATAATAGTGGTAGAATGGACTGAACCATTATCATACGGTACTTTGAACTGTCTACTGATTTGTTTAGGAATGTTAAGTTCAAGATTGGCCTGAAGTCCCTTTTCTTCTCGGCACTAAAAAGAACCTTGAGTAGATTCTGTATCTGAGTTGGTCTGGTGGGACCTCCTGGATGACTCTTTTTTTCTAGCAGCTTTGTAATTTGTAATGTTGCTTCCTCCCTCTGACTGGCTGGAACATCAGGGAGGTTTTTCCTTGGTTTTAGTATTTGGAAAAATGGATTGGAATATCATCTGGACATGATCCTTTGCACCCAATGATCCTTTGTGATGGCTAACCAAGCATCTGGGTGCAAGGATAAGCACACCCCCACTGCCTTCAATGGGGACAGTTGGGTAACCGCTCAGGAGCACTGAAAGGATCTGAGAAATAATCTTGTGATCCTTAATTAAGTGGACTCCTTCTCCTGTGTGGCCAGCATCTACCATTATAGTTGTTTCCCCTCTGCCTCTGAGGGAAAAATCTCCGTGTCATTCCTGAAAAGAACCTTGAGACTTTTTGAATTACATTTTTTTACCCACTACGCTGGTTCTCGTAGAAAGGCTTCTGTGTGGTAGAAAAAGAAGTTATGTACTCACCATAACATTCCATCTGAGTAGGTACTTGTCTGCAACCTGTGGGTATCGGATCCAACCTTGGATCTGAGCCAGCAGCTTTACTAGCTAAAAGATCCGAGCTCCTAGCTCCTCCCCTTTACCCATAATCCCCTGCTGCATGCTGCCTTTCCTCAGATCGAGTTTGCTTAATCCAATAACTAATACCCTCGACAGAGGACCAAATAAAGCCTAATCTCATGAAACAATCTCAATCATGATCAGGAATCACGATAATGGTTAGGGGCCATGGGGGGGGGGGGCTGGTTGCAGACAAATGAAGTACCTACTCAGATGGAACGTTATGGTGAGTACATAACTTCTTTATCTGAAGTAGTTACTTCATTTGCTCTGCAACCTGTGGAACAGAGCCCCAGCTAACTAAAAACCTTGGGCGGCCTTTAAGGAAGGATATTCCGAAGTACCGCGGAGCCAAAGGAAGCCCTACTCCTGGATATCATATCCAATTTATAATGAGAAATGAATGTATGGGAAGAGGACCAAGTAGTTGCTGAACATATGTCGTCCAGAGGAACCCTGGACCAGAAGGCTGCTGATGTGGCTATGGATCGGGTTGAGTGGGCATGGACTCCGATAGGAGCAGGTTTACCTGAGGATACATATGCTTGAATGATGCATTGTGAAATCCAATTTGCTAAGGTAACTTTGGAAATAGCTCTACTCATGGCAGATTTGGCAAAGGACACAAACAACTGATCGGCCTTGTGAGTATCCTTCGTCCTGTGCAAGTAAAAACGCAGTTGTCTATGTACATCCAACTTGTGTAATTTGTATCCCCCTTTGTTCTGAAAGTTGGGAAAGAACACTGGTAAATTAATTGACTGATTAATATTCGACTCTGAAGCCACCTTTGGTAAGAAGGAAGGGTTAGTCCTGAGAGACACTCTATCCTTATGGAAAATTAGATAAGGGGGTTTCATGCAAAGGGCTTGAAGTTCCAAAACCCTCCTGGCTGAAATAATAGCAACTAGAAAGGCTGTTTTCCAAGATAAGAACTTTAAAGGAACTGAGGCGGCAGGCTCAAAAGGTGGGCTTGTCAATGCTTGTAAAACTAGAGTTAAGTCCCATGGTGGGACCGCAGTCTTAACTGGTGGTTTCAAAAGAGAAATGCCTTTCAAGAAGCTAAAGATCCCAATCCATCCCCCACATGAAAATGGGAAATGGCTGCCAATTGTACTTTAACTGTAGATGCACTTTCTCCTTGATGAAAAATGTGTGACAGAAATTCAAGAACCGTTGGGATAGGAACGGAAAAGGGATCTAAGCCCTTGTCCTTAGCCCAGATAGAGAAACGCTTCCATTTACTACTGTAAGTTTTTCTGGTAGCAGGTTTGTGAAGTCACTACCAGAATGGTCTTTACTGGTGATGAGATGCCGGAAGTCCTTGCCATCAGTGGAACTGGATCAACCAAGCTGCGAGCTTGAGGTTTACCAGATTCGGAGGTTGCAATCCCACAGGATTCAAAATCAGATCTGGAATGGGATCTAAGATCCATGGAGGAACTACACTGTGAGACCGCAGATATGGGAACCAGATCTGGCGAGGCCAGAATGGGGCTATGAGGATATATCTGCTCCCTAACTGACGTGTTTTCTGAATGAACTTTGGCATAAGAGGAAGGGGGGATAAGCATAGAGGAGACTGGGTGGCCAAGCATGAACCAGAGTGCCTCTGGGGCTCTCCCCTGGTGGGGGAAGTATCGCGAAAAACTCACTGCACTTTGTGTTTGACGGAGAAGCAAAAAGATCGCAGCAAGATAGACCCCATTTGAGGAAGATCTGTTTTGCAACTGATGGTTTGAGAGACCATTCATATGGTGTGAGGATCACACGACTGTTTGTCCGCCAGAATGTTGGACTGACCCGGAATGTGCGTTGCTATCAGAAAGCGGTTGGTGGATATCGCCAACTCCCAAACTCTCATAGCCTCCCGACAAAGGGGATAAGATCTGGTTCCTCCCTGTTTGTTTATGTACCAGACTACTGCCATGTTGTCTGTTTGAACTGCAATAGTCCCTAGAGGAAGAAGGTTGTGGAGAGCTTGCAATGCCAGAAGCACCGCCCTCATCTCTAGGACATTGATATGCAAAGCGGTCTCTAAGGGGGTCCACGTGCCTTGGACGGTTCTGCCCGAACAATGCCCCCCCCACCTGAGGCAAGAAGCATCCGTGGTCAACGTGGCTTGGGGCTGGGGCATTATGAACGGTCTCCCTTCTTGCAGCTCCCTTGAGTGAAGCCACCAGAGGAGGGAGTCCCTGCAAGCCCTGCTTAGTGGAATAGGGGTGTTCAACGGATGTAGTAACAGAGACCATTGGACTTGGAGGGTCCATTGTAGAATCCTCATTCATAGACGTGCATGTAGACAAAGACTGATTGCCGCCGCCATAGACCCTAGTGCTCTCAGGACTAACTCTGCTGAAGGAGCTGGGTTCTGAAGGAGGGCTAATACCTGATAAGACAAACTGTTCACCCTGTCCAGAGTTAGTAGGGCCTGAGAGATGCGAGTGTCCAGTTTGGCACCTATAAATTCCAGAACCTGCACAGGATGAAGAAAGGACTTTTGAAGGTTTACCGAGATGCCCAAACTCTGAGCAAGAGTTAGAGCATAATCCCTGGCAACACACAGCTGATGCCTGTTGGAGGTGGTGAGGAGCCAGTCATCCAGGTATGGAAAGACTTGAATGCCCTGGAGTCTCAGGTGGGCTGCAACCACTGCCATAACTTTGGTGAACACCCTGGGGGCTGTGGTGAGGCCGAACGGAAGAACCCTGAATTGATAATGACTGGCTCCAAGCCGGAAGCGGAGAAACCTCCTGGATCGTCTGTCCATCAAAATGTGGTAGTATGCATCCTTGAGGTCTATGGAGCACATCCAGTTGTTCTCCCGAAGGAGGGGGAAAATTGATTGAAGAGTGACCATCCAGAACTTCTCTTTGGGAATGAACAAGTTCAGGGAAGAGAGATCTAGAATCGGTCTTAAGTCCCCCGTCTTTTTTGGCACCAAAAAGCACCTGAAGTAATAGCCCAATCCGAACTGGTCTGGGAGAATGCGCTGGATGGCTCTTTTTTCTAGCAGCTTCTAAATTTCTGAAGCTGCCACCTCCCTTTGATCGGGTGGGACATCGGGGAGGCGCTTCATGGGAGGGGGAAGATTTAGAAAGGGGATAAAATAACCTCTGGATATGATTCGGAGCACCCATCGATCCGTCGTGATGGACTCCCAATTTAGTAGGTGCTCCGACAAATGCCCCCTGACTGCCTCCAGAGAGGGACAGTCGGGTAAGCCCTCAGGGCTGTTGTGCGGGTCTATCCGAGAACGGTTCTCTAGACCCAAAATTACATGGCCCCCCTCTGCCTCTGGGCTGGCGTCCAACTTGTCCTCCTCTTCCTCTGAAGGACAAGGGGTCCGAAGCTGGACGGGACTGCTGAGACTTCCAGAACCACATCTTCTTTTGTCCCCTCTGATTCCTCAAAAAGGATCCTTGGGGATTAGAGAATCTCCGACGGCAGACAGCGTGTTCCCATCCTTCTCGCTTTGGACCAGCATCTCGCATACGGTCTTGCCAAAGAGCAAAGAACCGTCAAAGGAGCATTCGCAAAGGACGCCTTAAAGGGTTCCGTGAAATCGCAAAGACGGAGCCAGGCATGATGCCACAGGAAGACCCCAGCTCTGCTAGCTCTAGCAGCTCCCTCCATAGCATGGGAGAGTAGCCGCATAGACGTGTTCGAGATAGACTTCAGAGTGGCCATACGAGTCGAGAAAGTCTTCTTATCCTTGACCGTCATGGACTCCGGGGGAGGTGCAGCATATTCTTTTATTAGGTCTCGCTGTAGCCTGATAATGTATGCCATGTAGTTCAGCACCCTTACAGAGAAGGTGGCTGAAGCAAACATCCGCTTCCCAATGCGGTCCAACGCCCGAGATTCCTTATCCAGAGGGTGGACCGAGGAACTCTCCAGCATGAGTTCCTTCTTTGTGGCAGCTGCCACCAACATGGCATCCACATGTGATCCCTTAGACCAGGCCTGCCTATCAGAGGGAGGGCTAAGAATTTTGTCTGGCCATCTTGGAATTGGCTCCACGGTGTCGGGCTCCTTCCACGTACTGGTAGTAATGAAGTCTACCAGGGGGTCAGCCGGAGGGGACACCCAGGAGGTAGACGGACCTACCTCAAATGCCTCCAGAAACTTGGACTCGTGCGAGGAAGGTTTTTGGGCAGACCACCACCCTCTAATTCGCAACATTTCCATGATGTCTCCAAAGGAGACATCCTCAGGGGGTGACCTTGGGGAACCTTCCCCTTCATCCAAATCTGTGTCTGCCGTGAGGGACTCAGTGGAGTCCAGGTGCCTCCTTTTACACTTCCGTTTGTGAGGTACCTCCTCGGTGGGACTATCCGAGGAGGGCTCACCTACGGGGTCCTGTTCCTCTAAGGGAACTAACTGGAGGGCTTGAGCAGGCTGTCCCAGTGGTCGGATGATGGAGGATAGACCCAAATGCAAAGGGGGAGCGGGAGGATCCGACGCCCGGACCGGGGATCTGGAAGACCTCAACACAACCCTCTCCACTACCTCAAAAGCCGAAGGCGAGCCACTTTCGCCAGGCTCTGAAAGCAGTCTCCTCGGCTCCGAAGCAGGGATCGGTGTCGGAGCCGAAGCTGTCAGATCCGAGAGGGAAGTGTGCTCCGACCTGAAGGGCGCCAAAGACTCACCAACCCCAATGAATCCGACACTCGGCTCTCCACCCCGAGAGCTAGGATCTGACATGCTCGAGGGTACAGTCGGCGTCAAAGCTACCGGAGCTATCGGCGCCGACAAATCCCCGGCTCCAAAAAGGGCCTGGATCCAATGACTCCAAAACCCGAAAATGGGTTGGAGAAGGAGTGATCGAAGCAAAAAGGGGGACTGCACTCCCCCCTGAGGGGAGGCAGGAGCACCCCGATCTGCATCTGAGTCTGCAGAAATCGACTCATCATCCGGTCCATGTCCGCGTCGGTCAGGCTTCTCGTAGACCTAGAAGACATCGTCGAGGCGGGCCGGTACTCCTCCTCCTCTGGCTCCAGTGAGAAACAAGGTGAATGGAGCCAAGAGGGAGAGGATCTGGAGGCCCTCGTGGAGGGACTAGAGACTTTAGATGGCATGGCTGAGGGATGAGTCTCAGCCCGCCTTTTATGACTCTTGTGCTTCTCCTTTTCTTTATGTCTCTTCTCCCTAGAAGAGGCAGATGATTCCCCTGAACCCTGCACAACAGAAGGAGGTTGAGTCCCAGGCAGAGTGGGGGGACCTAAAAGTATAGGGGCCACGGTAGCAGCCTGTGCCTTAGAGGGAGAGGAAGAAGAAGTGTCCTGCGGTAACAAGCACACCAGGATTAACTTGTTCTTCCTATCCCTGATGCCCTGGGAGTTAAACGCTGCACATATCTGGCAGCTAGTGGAAAGGTGGGCCACACCCAGACACAACACTCACTGTGTGGCCATCAGCCGGAAAAAGCTTATGGCCACACTCAGTGCATTTAGAAAAGACCGTTTTGGGCCCTTCAGCCATCACAGTAACACACCCAGACACTATAGGGGAGGGACAGAACACAACGACCAAAAACTAAAAATTACCACAAAAGATTAAAACTAAGACTATAACTCGATGAAGGGGGCTAATCACTCACACACTGACAAAAAAAATAAACTTTTTGTCTAACTTTGAACAAGATATGTAGAAACTATCTCACCCAAGCCTAAGGAGCTCTTCACTACTAGCTTCTTTCAGCTGCGGCAAACTTGATCTGGGGAAAGGCAGCATGCAGTATGGGGATTATGGGTAAAGGGGAGGAGCTAGGAGCTCAGATCTTTTAGCTAGTAAAGCTGCCGGCTCGGATCCGAGGTCGGATCCGATATCCACAGGTTGCAGAGCAAATGAAGTAACTACTTCAGATAAATGGATTCCGGTGGCAAACAAGGTGTTTACATCTTTCTCACTATGGGAGAGTGTCTCTTTAACAGTGGGATCAAACAATGATGAGCCATCAAAAAGAGCACTGATGAGGGATGACTTGAAAGCTTCCATGAAGTCACAAAACCACTTCCAGGCAATACCTGAACTGGCAGCCTTTGAGGTGCCCTCTGTGGCATGTGAGATTAGCCTCATGAACACATTAGTGATAGAGTGTAGGTTAGCCAGTCTGGAGGACAGAGTTTTCTCTTCCTCTGCAGACATGGACCCTGGAGCAGAGCTAGAAAGTTCCTTAATTACTTCCCTCTGTAGTCTGGTGAAGTATGTCAGGTACTTCAGTGATCGCAATGCAAAGGTCACTGATATGTAAACCTGCTTCCCAATCTGTCCAAAGCACTAGACTGTCTGTTAAGGGGATGGACAGTGGGGCATCTACAGGGATACCCATTTGTCCAATGCTGTCTGTCTGTAGGAGCACTGAGGATCTTGTTAAGTTGTTTAGGGATTGGTTCCACAAGATCCAGTTCCTTCCATGACCTGCAGGAGACAAGGTCAATAAAGTTGGTTGCAGGGGGGGGCACCCAAGATGTAGATGGGACAAACCTTGAAGTCTTACAAAAACATCACTTCCTCCTGGGTAGGGTTTTATGCAGACCATCCACCTTTCTGGCAAAAGATTTCAAGAATGTCTGCAAAAGAGACATCTTCAGGTGGAGATCTTGAGGATTCTTCCCCCGCAAAGTCAGTGTCCTCAGTGACGTATTCCTACTGGGAATCCAGGTGCTTCCATTTGTACCATCACTTACAAGGGTCCTCTTTGGTGGGGTGCTCTGGGGAGGTATCAGAAGAGATGGAGAGATCCAAAACTGGATCTGGTTGGAAGCCTTTCTGGGCTGACTGACTGGGAGGAGGTAGAAGAGAGGACTCAGGCACAGGATCCAAAGTATGGGTGGGACACAGATCCAAGGACATGAGAGTTGGGGCTCTTCTAGGTAGAGCGAGAACGCTCTCTGCCATCTCAAATGTTGAAAGACTCACAGAAGTTAAAGACAGTCTCTCCTGAGGTGAAACTCCTGGAGCAGACAACTCCTGAGGCCTGCAGATCTCCCACTCCAAGGGGGAAGTTGGCACCGATCTGTCAAATGCTGAAGCTACAACAGCTCAGAAAACTTATCTGAAGTCAGTTCCTCAGATCCAATGTCAAGGCTTTGGCTGAAAGAGCTCTTCTACTCCAGCACGGTTGGAGCTGAAAGGGTCAGCAAGATGGTCAGAGTCGAAGTGATAAGCACTGTCGGATGCGAGGTCTCAACTGTTGGGGCCTTAAGATCTGATGCCTCCAAAGTAAGTGGTCAGATCAGAGAAGGAGCAACTGGAATAAAGGCAGATGGATGGCTCACAGATCCAGAGGTAGATGGAGCTGGCAAAACTCCCATCTGGATTTGTGTCCTGAGAAGTTTACTCATCATTCTATAAACCTTAGCTTCCAAAAGACTAAGGGAAGAGCTAACAGACGAGGAGGTGAAGGAAGGCTTGGAAGATCTTTTAGGTGATTGCTGGAGCTCAGTAAATCTAAGAGTCAGAGGAACCAGCTCTGGTGACATCCTAAAAGTAATAATTGGAGAGGCAGTCACAGCCAGTATAGTATCCGAAGTCTTCAGATCCAGGGTCTTCTGAACCTTTTTTTGCAGTTGAGCCACAGGTAATGGAGAAGCCTTATCTGGAGAACACTTATGTTGTTCTCAGGATTCTTTTGGTTTCTGGTTTGAGCCCCTGAGGAGGAAGCGCCAAGAGAAGAACTTGGCAGGAGACCTTTAAGTATTAATTTATTCCTCCTGTCACTTATGGCACACTGGTTAAAGCCCGTGCAAATGCAGCAAGGGGGCTTCAAATGCTTGGCGCCTAAGCAGTAAACACACTCCTTGTGGGCATCATATTGAGGAATCCTGTGCGCACAAGAAGTGCATTTTTTAACACCAACTGGTTTATCAGACATTTTAAACTCTCTAACAAGAAAGAGAGGAAAGGGGAGAGTAGAGAAATAGGACCAAAGAAGAGGAAACTCGAAGAGATTATCTATGAAATAAAGGTATTTTTTATATATAGCATGGTAAGGGTGGTTAGAAGGAAAAAAAATGAGAAATGAATTAGAAGACTAGAAATGCACAAAAACTCACTAACCTACTAGGAGCTCAACAGAGTCACAATCCTGGTCAATCTTGATGAGCAGCAAACAAGATTTGAGGTAATCTGGGGGAATGAGGCAATATAGGTAAGGGAGGAGCTCAAGAATTGGATCCTAGGGCTATAGAAAGCAGCAGAGTTAACCCCCAGGTTGAGGAACAAATGAAAATGACAACATCAGATAATTTTTTTAAAGATACTGGAATGTTACCTTGTTCCCAATAGTAGAAGTGAACAAAAAGTCTTAAAAGATCTATATTCCAGGAATACCCATGTATATGCAAGAGTCAAAAGGCAGGGATTCAGAGGTCAGGAATGGGGAGATGCGGTCTGAGTGTAGGCATCTGCCAAAAACAAAATATACTCTATACTGGAGGATGAAATATAGACAAATTGAATGGAGAGGTGACAAAGGATGTCATACGGCAAACCATATACAATATTGAGAGGAAAGCCGGAAGGCCTGAAAAAAGTTCTACCAATGGGGTGGGGAGGAAATATAGTAAAAGTCCTTGAGGAGGAATACAGGATTATGACAAAATATGTAAAAATATGAGGAGGGCCAGGATAGCCATGATACCTAAAGGAGGTGGAGAAAGGGAAGTGGTGGGAAATTATTGGCCTATCTCTTTGAATAATGTAAATATCAAGATTTTGGCAAATGTATTGTCAGGAAGACTGGATGAAGTACAGCCAAAAATAATACAGGCAGGGCAAAATGGTTTCATTAAGGGAAGAAAGGCAGAAAATAAACTGTTGTGACCTTCTGGAAATTATGCACAGTGAGGAAAAGAAGCAGGAAGGGAAAGGAGAGATTGCACTCTTTAGCCTGTAGAAGGGCTTTGATATGGTAAGGTTAGAACTGCTTTGGAAGACAATGCAGCAAAGTTAGGTAGGGGAAAAAGTTCATACATTGGATACAGGCCATATACTAAGACCCAGAATTTGAAATACTTATAAATAGTATCTGAGGAAGCAACAGAGAGGGGGTACCAGACTACAGAGTCCACTGTCCTTAGGCCTGTTCATGCTTGTGATTGAGAAGCGGGAAGTGGAACTCAGACAGAATTTAGCAATGCTTGAAGAAAATGAGGCTGCAAAATCTTAGTTTGTATTACATGCAGATGACTGCATGTTAATGTCAGAGAATGTGGCTGTAACAATGGGAACAATAAGAGAGACATTCTAGAAGTTTAAGGAAGTGGCGGGCCTCAGATATGACAAGAAAATAAGAGAGAGAGTAAGATTAGAAAAAGGGGAAAGGGTGAAATAAAAAAAGGCAGAATTCCCTAAACATCTAGCCTCTATTTTTGGGAACATCATGAGAAACAGATGATCAGGAAAAACTAGAGGAAGTTGAAAAAAAGTAAGGGATACTCACCACAAAGGGTGGCGTGAGAAAAATTATAGATTACTTGGGAGGATTACTGCAACAAGGATGGTGATACTACCAATAATCCTCCACCTGCTCCGCAACATACAAATAGACTGAAGGGTTAAAAGGCTACAGCAAATGCAAAATGACAAAGAGGACTAAGTCAAAAGAGTGAACAGGGCAAAAATGAGACTGAATAGGAAAAGTGGGGCTGAGGGCTCCCACATATCCCTATTTATGCACTGACATGTAATATCATTCACTGGACAGAAACAGATGAGAAGGGCATTAAGTAAAAGAGAGTAGGGGAAAGGGAGACATGGAGAAGCTTACTAAAGGACACAAATGAAGCAGCAATAAAAGAACTGAGATGCATGAAATGGGGTGAAGAGAACCTCAAAAAACTGGGAGCAGAAGGGTGAGGAGCAAAGGTAGGAAAGAAAAATAAAGAAATTGAAGGAGAAGTGGAATAGCTCATGAGGAAGATTTGGTATGCAGGGAAAAGGATGGCAGGGATAGATTTAAAACAATGGAGGAGTTAATACAGAAATATAGAGTACAAGAGACCCAATGGTGAATCTATTTGGTGCTCAGGGAGACTTGTAAAAAGAATACAAAGGTGGAAACAAGAGAAAGGAACAGGCAGGAATGGTGGGACAAAATGAGAGAGGATGGCATTCTGGAAGTAATGGAAGAAGTTATGGAAGCAAAAGACCAAATATATCTATGACACATTAAGGGAAGCATGGGAAAAATACTAAGAGAGAATTAAAAAGAACTGGGGAAGGAAGAAAGGGAGAGAGTTGCAGAACACTGTCAGAAGACAATTCAGGAGGTAAGGTTCAAGAAGAAAATTTACAGACTGGGAAATCAAAGTCTGAAATTACTGCGCAGATGGTATCTAAATGCTATGAGATTGGTAAATGAAGGCAGAAAGGAGGGTAATAGATGCTGGAGGTGTCAGGAAGAGGAGGCAGAAATTATGCATATATCCTTGGAATGAGTGTTTGCACAAGGAGTCTGGGAGCAGGCACAAATGATTTTGGGAAACATTTCCAAAGAAAGCAAGGCTTGGTTGAGAATGCTGTATCTGCAGCATAAAGAACGGCACAGCATCCTGAAAGAAAAAAAAATGAGTATTATCAAACTGCTGTGTACTGAAGTTAAAATTATCACTCAAAACTGCAAGAGAACAAAAGCAATATGGGAGTAAGAATTACACAAGAGATTCCTGGGCATAGGAAGGTAGAAGAAAATGACTAGAATGAGGAAAGGAGGGGAAGAAAGAATGAAAGGCAATGGAAGTACGTAATAGAATGAACTACAAGAGTGAAAAACCATACCAGGAGGAAGGAGTGGGTGAATCCAAAGACAAACCAAGAGGAAGAGAGAATAGGGATGGGGTAGGTAACGAAGCAGCCAGCGATTGATAAGGTATGGTGCACCATGTCTGAGAACTGTACATGAATGTAGTACACTTTGTAGATTTAACTTAGACTGTCAAATATAAATATCGATTTTGGTCTGTGTCTGATAGGAAAGATTCACTGAACTGTACCCTAGTATATTAATGAAAATAGGCCAGCTACTAATGGTGAGAAAGTGAGGCATGCATGAGAATTGCTCTACAGAGGTGATATGCAACTGTGTTTTATGCAATTAAGTGTGACTCTCTCTCTCTCTCTCTCTCTATATATATATATATATATATATATATATATATATATATATATATATATATATATATATATATATATATATGCAGAAAGAGAGAAAAAAATGTGAAAAGCACACCATACATTACTTAAGGCCCTAAACACATTTTAATAAACGCTTTCTCATAAAATAGTTAATAAAATATTAAAGTGAAAACTGTAAGAACATTCTTTCAAATTATAGAAAAGATATGAGACAGTCCAAGGAAAATAAAACAGGGGGATTGACATAATAGTTAAGGTATTTGCTTCACATGCACAGGGTACAGAGTTTGATCCTCATCTTTGATTAGAATTGGCTAGCCCTCAAATGGGTCATGACTGCAGTTAACCTAGTACTTACCTATGAACATAAAACTATTTCTCAGAAAAAGTAAAGATTTCAATCATAAAACAAATTGTGGAAGGTTTTTATCCCTCTAAAGGGACTTTATCTACCCAGCAATGGAGAAACAGTAACCAGTCGTTGATCCTGGAAAGCCAACAACAGGAGAGCTCTTCGGTGGCAAGAAAGCTCTGAAGGGCTGTGTACCCAGACTGTAGATTTTTTACAGTTCGGCTTTAGTTGTCAATGGTCTGGGCATGTGAAAGGCACCCTTAAACTTTGGAAGCTGGTCAGTTGTTGTATCCTGAGCAGGACATAATATATATAGCTAAGGTTTCAGCAGCAGTGATCAAATGATGAACAACCACAGTTGCTCTGTATAGCTTTCATAGGACTAAAAATAATGATCCTCACTACCACATCTGAACATGAACCAAAACATTCATTGGAGAGTGTACTACA